>NC_066844.1:27618867-27647181 GCF_001640805.2 Lates calcarifer | reverse complement strand
CAGTTCCCTCCCATGTGTCCTGTCAGAGACATATCCTGCCATCTCTTCTGAGGAGAATGATCATGCATCTCTGCCAGTGCTGATCTATTCTTATTATTCTCTGTGTTCAGAGTCAGATCAGAGATGCCCTGAAGTACACAGATGTTATTTATCAAATGAAATGAGAGTGTCTGCACTGTTTTTATGGGTGTAACACTGTTGAGGTTCAGACAGTGGCCTTGTAAAATCCATCACACAGTGTACATGACCACAGGGCACAGTAACTGGCTGTGTGCAGTCTTTCTAAAGATCTGAAAATAGACCAGTTCATGCATCTGTGGCCGATGTAAAGCCAATGAATTCATGTCTGAAACGAATCATTCATGCATACAGAAGCTCAGGGGAGAGAAATGAAGTCGTGACTCCCTGGACACTAAATATCCACAGAGGACTGTGTGTGAATCACTCTCTCACAGGTAACACTTATTACAAATTCATAATTATCACTTGATTGCTAATGGTGTGTAAGGTAATGCTAGATGGAGCAGTTAGATGTCTGGTAAAGTAAATGTTGAATAAGGTGCTAAGGGCTTCAGGAAATACTCGACACCTCAGAGACTACATTGATTTAGGTAACATTTGAATTTTCTTCACTGCACTGCACATAGCACAGAGGTGATTATATACTGACTAAATCAACCTGCTGTAAAGTGCCAAACAGTGTTTACTTTACAAATGAATTACCACAAGCCTCTAACCAAATACTGAGAGGATTTCTGCTCTGTCTGTTATTACAATCTGACATCTATCAGGTTTATAGCATCCTAACAATGTGTGTGTATGATAATTTGGGATAAAGTGAGAGGTGGTTGGCATTAAATTGGCTCACTTGGATTAGAACCAGAGTCTGTGGTGTGTTGAACCTCTGCTGCAACATCTGAGCAAAACTCATGAACTCTCAGGCCCATGAAGTCTTTGTAACAGGAAAACATCTCTAATGTGAGACTTTATTCTCCCTAACAACAAAACATCTCAGGACTGAACTGGGAACACACACTGATTTTTTCCACCATATTCAAACATCCACTGCTCTCTAACAATCAGACCAGTGACTGCAGCACTGTGAAAAAGTATGATAGGTATGACATGAAGATAGAAAATTAAATTTCCATTTGAAGTCTTACTGAAAGGCAGAAATATGCACTTTAAAACAGTCTGAGGGTGATGACATCCTTCCATCACTGCAGACACTCTTAATACAAATGATAAAACGTTTTCATCATCTTATTCATCAACTTGTCTCATCCTCTTATTTCCCATTTCCCTCTGCACTTACAGTCTTAGCAGTGTTTTACTGATGGACACTGAGCAGGGTTTGGTGGATGTGGAGGAAGCAGGAGTTGTTCCACATTCACTTCCTTGAACCAAATTTTCCCAGTCGATCAGTAAGCCAATCTTTCTCTAACTACCTCAGTTCTGTGACCTTCAATCCACCACCTGCTGGTTAATGCCTCTCACAGACAGAACATCCAACAGGAAGTGGAGTGGTTTATACAGTCTGATGTCAGGGACATGACAAAGCCTCTCTTTCCCTCTGCTGAGGATGGCCATGGAGGACAATGACTCATATTGTCTGGTAAACTGACGGCTGCCCATAAATGATATATGCACAGTATCTGCCAGATGCCACCATGTATCTTATTAAGGTTGATGATTCATTATTAAGGTATGATTCATCCATTTAGTTCCACAGGCATTTCCTAATGGCTTAAACCAATGTAGCCACAAGCACGCAGTGATCTCCTGTGTAGGTTAATGTATGAATGTGAACACTCAGGTACAGAGGACAGAACAGGGCACTGGGGGCTCCTTTCTGCTGGATTATGTCATTCTTTACTTTTAGCAAGAGAAATATGATCCAAACATATCATGGTTGTGGTCACCCTATGCAATATTGATGTGAGAGAGAAGAGGGACAGAGTAATATCAGAATAATACCAGGAAATGAAGCCTGTTCCCAGTGACAAGGCAAGGGCAGGCTAATGACAGAGTGGACTCACCCAGCGCTGCCATTTGCCATGTTTGCCATTGTTCGTCTCTGCCTCACGGCTTGCTGCCTCATTACCCAAACGGTTCATTAAGACCTGTTTAACTGCGAAAAAATTATGCCTTTTTGGAATCTCACATTTTATTATATGACACTAATGGGCAAGCAGATCCACTTGGACCAAAAGACAGGCAGTAATTGTAATGCGGGTCCAGACTGTGATGGTGCATAGTAATGGCTGTTTACTGCTGCTCTCTTCACTCCTGATAAATGCATGAGGTCGTGTCTCTTGTAGAAAATCTGAGGCGCTCTTCAGGTTAGAGTGTAGTGACCTGTGATGCTCCTTCTGACAGCTTTTGGGAATATGCATACATGGAATCATGCATATGAGTGAACACATATTGTACATCCACATGCTCACACTTATCTCTATTCAAGCATGAACACTCAGGGAGGCCGATATGGCATAAATATCACATCAGTGTGTTTGATCGTGGAACCACGATTCAGGTTCATATGGCTTTTTTCTTTTTGTGCTTTTAGACTCATTTGCATTAACAACAATAGCAACACATTAGCTAAGATAAATAAACACAGTACACATAAAGGCAACTTCTTAACACAGACTATAACCTCTTATCTTAAATAGGGCTGGTTAACAGGCCTTTCAGTACTAATACACATCCTGGTTGATTATAAACACAACATTATCATGGAGTGGTCACGCATCCCTGCACTCACATGCAGGTGGGAGGACCAGCACACGCCCTTCCTTCTCTTTGACACACTGATCCTTTGCCCGCCTCCATTCAGCTGAACATAATCTGCAGGATGAAGTCATGCACAACAGTGTTAAGCGGAAGCTTTTTATTTCTTCGACACATGAAGTGACGCTCTGCTCCCCGACTTAACCAGGCTCTGAACCAGAAAACTAAAGCTGTCTACATTTTGTGTCTGGAGGAAAAGACGCTGTGAGACCCAGACACGACAAAGAGTGGGACTATCAGGAAATAAATAAAAAAGTGTGTTCCTCTCTCCACTCCTTATAGCCCGGTGGACAAAGTGATTATTCGAGCTACAACTCTGTGCAGTGCCTTGAACTAGAAAGCTAAGGCTGTGTCAGTGTAGTAAAGGTTAAGTGTTGATACTAACGTCGATGGACAGGCTGGTTTTGAGAACCTCAGGCTGAAGTGTTGCATTAACAAACAGATGAGTAAACTCTAATTCTTCTACCCCACTTACACTGACCTGCCAAAAATCTGTCTTTACAGAGATGTGACACATTATTAAATCTAAAAAGCTTGTTGTCTTATAACAATCATTCTTTATGCCCACAGGAATTGTATTTTCTAGCTGACACACACTGACAGTTCGAATCATGATCATATACAACTGGCTGCTGTTTATTTGTTTGTGCCTGGGTTACGGTTCACCTGGAGCACAGAGGGTTTAACACAAAGAGGATCAAACATGAATCAGGTTTATAAAGCCAGAATGAATCAAGTAAAGAGTGCACTGATCAGCCAAGACACATGCTGCCAAACTACAGGGACATGATTACTAACACTGTGTTGTAGGCATAGTGAAAATCTTCACATGTAATCAAACTTTACTGTAGCTCCTTTTCAGGCAACTGTACAACAAAGACAGAGAAGCTCATCTGTAGGAGCTGAATGTTTGAGGGTTTCTCACTGTATGTGTTGTTAGCTTGTTGTTAGCTGTGGAGTCAACCCTCTGTTAATGTAGCGTTAACTACCGAGCTAACATCAGTCTGCTGGTGGTAAAAAGTAAAAGGTGATACACCAACAGTTGAAGATGTCTGAGCTGAAAACCTGCAGAGACCACTGACTGTATCACTGTCTTCTACAATCGTCGTCAAACAGAGAAGTAATGTGGCCTTTCATGACCTTTCATTATAGTTGCATTATCTGTCCAAACTTAAATACCAAACACCAGGAAAACAGTTAGTATGCACCACTCGACTTGTATTTGGCAGAGGGACAAATCACTTCCTGCTCTTTCAATCAGCCACAGAAGTGAAATGAGATGTTCCTGGGAAAATACTAGAAATGCTGAAGAGTCAGAGGATGGCTGCTGTTATCAGGTGACCAGAAAGAAGCAGGCGGCTTTGGCAATTAAAAAATAACAGCGAGGATAAGAAGACAAATGAAGGGGCAGCAGAGGACGAGGCTGTTACAGGTGGTCATTTGGCTTCTTGTCTTTACCAAGACAAGCAGCAGCATCTGTGACTAATCCAAGAGAAACAGACCCCGAGGCTGTATGAGCAGAGTGAGCCACTTGTCAGATCCCGTCTCTGTTGTTTAGGTAATGTATCAGGTTATCATAACTCCACTACAACCTCCCTTCCTCCTTCCATAAACAATCATCTCAGTACAGATCTGCCCAGCTGTTTGCTCCTCAGCCGAGCAAGAGCATAAACAGAGACCACATCAGGCTGCAGCCAGCAGCAGTATTTTAGCTGAGTCCACTCGGCTGCCACCTCACATCTACTGATTTGTAACCTAGGCCTGGCACATCCATTCTAACTGTCAGTGTGGCATTACCACAAAATTACTCTCCCATATTAAAACTGAAATGCTGCAGTGGCCTGAGTTTCAGCATTATACATAGACAACTTTTCTTTTCCAATGACAAACACAGCTCCTCCAAAATATGAGTGGCCAGAGTGAAAGACAGTATCTGTGTAAATATATAATGTTAAAGATCAGAAACACACATGCATACACAGCATCACTGAGGAAACAGCAGGCGAAGCAGACCTGCTCCACTTAGTAAGTAACAACCTAAAAAAATGGGAAGCTTTCTCTGATAACTGAACTGAAGAGATAAAAAAGAACATGAACTTTACTTTTGGGAGGTTTAACCAACAAAGTTGCAGGTCAGCATGTTACTGTAAAGCAGAATCTCTCTGAGCTTTTACTGACCTGTTTGCATGCACGGACACAAACACACACACACACACACACACACACACACACACACACACACACATATTTAATAGTGAATAGAGCCATAAATTAGATGGACTGCATGAATATGCTGGCTGCACTTTTCTGCGGTCTGCACACACTGAACTGAGCTGCTGTGAAGTGTACACTCAGCAATCTGTAAGTGATTTCTGATGCTTTTAAATTCCATCACCAACCCCCACTACTGCTGGTAAGAAGAAAAAAAAGAAAGAAAAGAAAAATCCATGGCAGGGGAACAGTGAGATAAAGAGACTGTGAGCTGAGGAAACTTGACATGAAAAGATAATGACTGACACTTGTCTTCAACAGAGAGTAAAAAGGTTAGGAAAGAAAAGTGTAGGCTGCAGCACCAGGGTTACAGCGCTTACACTTTATGTCTACAGATTTACTTAATCAATTACATAATATGGTTAATGAAAGATTGTGTGTGTGTGTGTGTGTGTGTGTGTGTGACATTCAGGCAGCGTACAGATGAGGATGGGATCTTACAGGCAGAGGCTGGAAGGCATGTTGTGGTGAAGCAGCTACATGCTCCTGTCCAGCTGCCTCTCACTGAGCCAGGACCTGCACTCAGGAGACTCTGGACACCTGAACCGTTCAGAACATTTCAACCAAAAACAAACTCTGAGCGTGAAAAGTCAGTTCCCACCTGGAACAAAAAACCAAATAGCAGGTTTTCAACATCAGTGCTCCCAGGAAATAAATACGATCCACCATCTTGTTTTTACTGTTTCCTTCTGATAAGTACTGTGTTGTGAAACAGCCTCTGCTAATGATGGAGAACCAATTGATGATCCACAGCTAACAGCAGGTTCACATCTCTAACTAGTTCAAATGAGATCCTTTCTAGTCTCCTGTTTTTAACAATACTGTCTTAAAAAGCACTGAGGTAAAAACATGAACCACTAACAGTCTGATCTAAAGTTAGTCTCTGGTAGAGAGTATCATTTCAGACAGTGTTACTGACTCCATTTATTAATAGTTTTTATTTATTCATTTCTATTTGTCTGTGTGGCAGAGAATAAATCACATGATACTGTTAATACAACAATACAACAACAGACAAGAAGTTGCTCAGAAAAATATTCTCAGAGGTCTTTATCTCACATAATGTTCATATTAGTTCATGAAATTTAAAACCAGTTTTGTCCCATTTCTAGAGAATTTCTGAAACTTGTCTTTACCCTCAGTCAGCAGCAGATGAATATTCTCACAGTCCCATTTTCACAGTTACAAATCTGAATCTTTATATTAAAATAAACTGAAAACAAATGTGACAAACACGTGGAGGTTGTCTGAGCCTTGACTGACATCTCTATTTCCATCAGGAAGGAATCCTTTATTATTTATTATTAATCTTTTATTAATTCACTCAACTGATTGACTGACTGATGAGTGAGTACAGGTGCTGTGAACACATTAAAAGCAGATCATTGTATCCTCTGAGTGAGAAAATCACAGATGTGTTGAACAGAGAGCATCAAAGCTGGAGATAAGAATTTATCTGAGCAGAGAAGCTTTGTCCTCAGTCTTAGCTGCTCCATCACCTTCTCTCTCACTTTCTCTCTTTCACTGTAGACAGCTTCTTGTAAATGAATGCTTTATTGTACTCTGAAAATATGCCACTCGTTTTTCGAGCCGTCTTAAGATTTCTTGACCCAAGGCTCTTCTATTTTCTGCAGCTTAAAGAGATATTAATTGACCATCAGAGGTAAAGACAGACAGATTACCTTAGCCCTCCTCTGTAATCATATTCCTACACTATCAGGTTACCCCCCACTGCTATGGCAACCACCTTTATATCCAATCACAGGATTACTTCAACATTAATAAAGCAGCAGTAATTAAGCATATGTAGTGCAGGTCCTGAATACTTCACATCAGTGCATTAAGAATAAAACTCTGATTTTAAAAATATTTATAATGAAGTAAACGGTTTGTTCTTCTAATCTGTAAGAAGAACACAACCAACCACTCATTAGTGTTCTTACTTTGAAACCCTACTGACTAAAAAAGAAACGGTGAAGTCAAAAGGAAGAGAGGGGACTTTTATGGTACCGGATGTACCCAAGAGACAAAGAAAAGAAAAAAAATAATCAAGACAACGGCTGCTAAGATGAAAACACAGCATCCCAAGGGGAGCTGCTGGTGTTCCAGATGCTTTTCTCGCTCTATCTCTCCCCAGACGCTGGAGCAGAGGATGACAGTATCTGTACCCTCTCGTCTGTGAAATAAAGAAACATCTTTCTGACCTGTCTGTCGCTCACCTTCCCGCTGTCGTATTTAATAATACGGCTGAGACGAAAGCTACATCCTGCAGTCACAGAGAAACTGCACATACATGCATTCACAGTCATCAATCAGCTGCTGTAATTATCAGAATCATCTGGAAATGTCAGAACCATTAATCATGTATTCATGTCATTTTTCTTTAATGAATTCAGAGGTGTTAATGAACTTGAGTAAATCTGACCATATGTAATGTAGTAGGTAAAACACGACTATTAAGAAAAAAGAAGAAAATCAGCTCTGCTAATATGAGTCTGATGGTAATTAGCTGACTAATGCAGCAGTGAGCCACCTGCCAGTGGCATATGAATAATCACTCCGACTGTCTGCAGAAGCTGAACCATACATCGGCTGTTTCTGCAGTGGACTGGAGCGAACTGAGAGCTTTACAACGCTGTGAATCCCCTGCTTCTCATTCAGCTGCTGCTCCTGAGCTCCTACTCTCCTTCAGTGTCTATCAATCCCCACCTCTTTCCTCCTTCCCTCTGTTCACCACTGGCAGCCCGGCACCACAAACCCAGAGCCAAACAGACACTCCCCCCGCTGGCACACACGTTCTTATTTCAGGACAGTTTCCTGCCCCCTCCACTTTCTCTTCCTCTTTCTCTCTGTGCAGCCATCCACTGCCTCTGATCTCAACCAGTGTTTATAATTGATTCTTTAAGGGATAACTTCTCTCCCTCTCCTTCTTTCTTTCTCTCCCCCGTCGCATATCTTCCCCACTCACTTCATTATTAAAAATTATTTTTGAGCGGCCAGGAGCAGCGACAGGGTCATGTGGAATAAATGGATTCTCAGATCTCTCCATGCTCTGAATTTGCCTTGATCTGCGTTTCCCTCCTCTTCTCACCTCTTGTCCACCCTGCACCTCACACATCAGGAAACCATCTTGTCAAAAACGTCTGTCCTCGCTCTTCATTCCACCATTAAAAATACAACAAAGAGGTCACATGAAAGGTGCCTTTCTGTGTGTGTGGTCAGGGGAGATGCTTGAGTTTCTCAAAAGCACTGTGACAGAAAATCTACACCTGCTATCATCCTCTTCTTCTCTGCTGGAAAAGCCAACAAAAACTATGCAGTGAAGCAGGATGCAGGCTGCTGTTTAACCACCCAGGATGCTGTTTGCTGCTGTTTGTTCTTGTGCTGTTTGTACTCTTGAAAAGTAGACAATAATTATTTTGGGCAAAAGTCTACAACTTCACAGTGACAACACACAGACTAATGTAAAGGAACAGCTTATTAATTTGATGTCACAAACATTTGTCATGTTCCATTTTATTTAAGCTACTGTACGCACAGTATTCACATGTGTTTTACTGTGTTTTTATCATTGAAAAAACTGCTATTCACACACAACAGACCATACAGTAGAGCATTATTATATATTCCAACAGCAACTCCTAACCAGACATGCTCATATCCTGACGCTGACATTTACTCTGAAGTATTTGTCACAATATCCAACAAACTACCAGCAACAACATGACAACTGAACAGTCTCCAGTCTTGGTCACCTCTGAGAGAGCATGAAAACTTATCAGCAAGTAAAGATGTCAAATAAAGAGATTAAAGTACTGAATGAAAGGTTAAAACATCCAGCTTCTGTGGCAGTAATGTAAACCTAACCTACTACAACCAAAGACAGCGGGCCTAAACACAGATGGAGTTGACAGATAGCTTATCAGTGTTAAAGAAACATTCAGAAGAATACATCAGGCAGAAAAGTTTGGGAACCGGAGTGTTGCGAGATATATATCAATGTCATAGCCCCGTGATGAGTTCAGGGTCAAATATTTGATTCAGCATCTTGGGTTGTTTGAAATGTTTTGAATGGACACATTACAAAATCCTTATTACCTCATGCTTCAATTTCTACTTCAGTCTCCAGATGATGAGATTGAGAGACAGGACTGTGCCAGGGAACACCACTGGCCTCATTACACTCCAAGAGAAGATGATTTTTTTTTTTTCATTAAGGATGCATCCATTACTCAGCAACAACCTAATTGATCCATGTCTTTGAGTTCTACAGTAATAGCAAATTGATTGATTTATCCTCAAGAGGAGAAGTGGTGGGAATTGTCCGGCCAAAAAGAAACGGCAGAATCATCGGCTTTGAGCTGATGGATGAGACCAGAATAGCAATGAATAAAAACAGGGTGGAACAAAGGTGAGGTGTGTCAAAAACAGTTGATGAGGAATGGGAGATTAAAGCTCGTTTGAATTTCTGATATCACAACTGGCAGGTACCTCTGAAGCCTCTCAGCCTCAGCAGTCATCATATTTAAGAGCCAACATAATTAAATTAGATTACATCTTTTTTCAGAGATAAGAAATCAGAAGGCGAGCAGCTCGGAGCCTACACCAGTATCCTTCACCATGGCTCAGCAACGAAATCCAGTCTGTGTGACCACACAGGAGGGAATCTCAGAGTGAAAACTAAGGAATCACTGAGTGATTTCATTCACCAATGATTTATAAATGTGAAGAGAGAACGATGTTAAAGAAAGACTTCAAAGTCAGCATCGATTCAGAGGGTGTTTGTGAAATGTGATCCATGAGCAGGTGTCTCTGAAAGGCTTTCTCTATTGATCACATCTCATTAGTGACACTTCCTCTGTACCACCAGGGGTGGACTCTGAGGGTCAGTGGACAGCTGAGATGGAGCCAACAGCTCAACACAATGGTCACAAGTCATTACATAAGATCTGGGTTACACAAAGGTGGAGAGGAGTAGTGGTTAGTGGTTGGTGTTGTCACAGGGAAAGTAAATGGGAACTACTGAAATAAAAATGTCAATAATTTAACCTGAAATCCATGAATGATCATTATATACAACCTCACAAATATTTCACTGGAGCGGTTTGTTAAATGATATTAACCAAAATGAATAAATGTCACAGTACAGTTTGATGCTGTTTGAGTTGAATATTGAAGAGGTTTTCAGGGAGCTTCTGAGTGTTTTGTTGTTTCGAGCTGGTGAACAGAGATGTACCATGGAGACATAAGTGCAAGACAATAATTTCAATATGTTATTCAAAGTCAGCTGTATCAGTTAAACTTTTCAACTGAATCAAAATTAAAGGTATTAAAATGTAATAAATAAAAGTCAGTGATCTGAGGATGTTCTCTCTGAAGCTGCTCCTGTTATAATTTGGCTGATAATTCTACATCTAATCGAACACAGAAGGAGAAATCATGGTGCTAACCAAGAAAGCAGAACATCATAGGAACTGTTGGAGAGTAAGCAGAGAGCATGTCCTGTACAGAAAGAACATCATGATGATTCTTCTCATTAATTCAAGACAGCCTGAGATTTGATCTAAGCACCACTGTGTTATTCCTCCTGTGCATTTGGATAGAAGCTCACACTTAGTTTTTAACAGAAATAAAGAGAGGAAAGGAGGGACCTGTTGAGCTGCCATACTTCATTGTGTTGGGACAAACAATTGTGCAGCTGAAAAAGGGAGATAGAGCCGAGCTGTGCAGCGTCTGAGTGGTTAAATGAGCGCAAACCTGTGTGTCTCCTGATAGTCCTTCCACTGCTGCTGCTGCTGTGGCAGCTGCTGTTCTCTGTCTCTCTGCAGCACTTCACCATTATGTTCAGTTTCATCTCAAGGACTTTGTTGTTACCTGGGCCTCAGTCTCTGTCTTCCTGTGGCTCTGTCCCTCTTTTTTCTTGCTCTTATTTTCTCTTTCATGTGCTGCCTCTCCCTCCCTCTCCCTCTCTGTCTCTCTCTGCCAACCCCCTCACCTTCAGTTTGAGTCGTGCAAAGTTAGAAGTCTGTCAGAGTTTTCTTCAGTGACTGAAGTCAGACGTGGGTGTTTTGTGTTCAAAATGGAATAACTTAGACAATGTGACATCAATCTCCTATCAACATTATCTGCAGAGGATCCCTCGGGGATGCACTAAGATACACTCTGTACTCAGTAACTTTATTATAGACATTTATGATTACATGCCTACGTATGTGTCTCTTTAATTAAAGACCAGGCTGTAAAAAAAATCTAATTCTGGTCTTTGTAGTTCACTGTCTTTTTAGTGTTTTCTTATTATCTCCTGCAGCCATGGTTCAGAAGCTGTGCACCACCTATTAATATTAATTGAGGGTAATTTTTCTTTCCTGCTGTTCTTTAATATCAGCTGAGCTAAAAGACATCAGTGCAGCCGTATGCATTCCTAATTAGCAAAAGTCTTTGCAAGGAGAAAGAGAAGGCAGGGACACAGACATAGGAATGGAAGGCGTCAGAAACAGAGGAAGTAACTAATCTATAATACTTCCAGCAGTAATGACTGAAAATTGGTCATATGATACTGCGTCCCACTGAGTACTGGAGCCAGTGAACAATAACTGATGACAACAGTGGTACTGTACGTCTGATTGGATGATGGTGAACTCTACACCCGGATGTGAAACAGTGTGAAATCAGTTCAGACACAGCAGAGACTGTGAGGAAGTCTTTACATCTGTCAGAAGATTAGAGAACGTTTCATATTCTCGCATCCCATCTGAGACAAACTGCATTAAGCAGCACCACTGCTGCGCTCCGACTGTTTTATTTACCACATTATCAGAGCACTGATAAAATGATGCGCTGCAACTGGAAGCCCGGATGCCATATGTAGCTGAGACCATTTGTTTCTGGCTATCTTCCACAGGCAGGGAGCAGCTAGCGAGGCTCAGAGCCGATGCCGCGGGTAAACAAGTAGAAGCTGCCGACAGTGTTAATCACAGTTTTACTGCTTCCATGCTCTGGGGTTTGGAGGCAGAGGCACCGTCCTCTTTCTTTTTCTATCGCACTGAGGATTCTTTCCACACCATTAGTGCTCTCTGCTGAGCTGTTCCATCCAGGACCACCACTGTACTAATACAGTAGAGCCCTGTGAAGCACCATCTGCCATAAGCACAACTAACTACAGCAAATGTGGACACATCAGCACATTAGAGCAGCCGCAGCATGTGGCAGCCCGCTCCTGTACTACATGGTTTTACAGGGAAAAACCCTCGGAGCATGAGATATTCACCTCAAAGGACCACTGAAGGACAGAGTGAGACAGTCCACTGATTTACTGGGTCTCACATTCTCTCAGGCACACTCTCTAATGTTATTTATCGAATTGGCGTACTGGTCTGGAAGAGCAGTTTGATCATGTGACGCACACCTGGAATATAATGAGTAAAGTAACTTCCTGTGTGTGTGTACATTTATTGGAGGATTGGTCAAATAAAGGCCAGAGACATGGTTTCTGTAGACAGCTGTGCACTCCTCTGGACTTAGAAAGGTTCAATGAGGTTCAGTGTAGAGATGTCTCTTAAACCTCTAAAGAAAGCTGTGGCAGGTATGACTTACTTTACAAAGAAAACACATCACTACATGATGTTAATTCAAAAGCAAAAAGAACCACTCTCTCAGAGACAGATAAATGCACCGAGGAGCAGATATTCACTCTGACTCTGATTAGGAGACATTTATTAATGTGAATTAAGTCAAAATCTCCATGAGATTTTCAACCTAATCAATACAGAACCATTGTCATTTCCCACCTGCCACTGTTAATGTAATGTTTTATTATGAGATGATTGTGTGTCAGTCTGTGTTATTGTTTTTTTTAGGAATTAATTCTGTTAATGCAGCTTTACACTGGCTGAGGCCTTCAGAGTGCAGAAATGTTCCCAGAACTGTTAAATATCTGTTTCACACAGAATACACCAACCTGACCTTACTAATGTCATAGTTACAGTAACTTCACTGCTGCCTTGGTTACTCAACATTAGGAAAAAAAATATTATAAAGAAAAATGTAGTGAAATGTGAAAAGTGTCACTCACAAAATTAAATTTACTGTATGGTTAAGAGTCAGCGTACTTATCAACATTTCCAGCAGCAGTAAGTGTCTCTTATTGGCTAACAAGCTCTAATAAATACACAGTACGCTACCTGACCATCAGCACACTGCAGACACTTTAGAAAACAAAAGAGAAAGATCTGCTTCTGCTCTGTTTGCTGCTTCCTTCTACAAGTCACGGTCACTTCTGTAAATGTCTTGGTAGCAGCAAAATGCACAAAATGACTGAAAGCTACCATTATCAACAGGTACATTATTAACTGTACAGTAACAGCTACACAGGACAAAGTAGAGTCCATGAGCTTCAGGCAGCTCAGTGGTTGTTATCTGATGAATCTGTAAACTGTACCGCAGATATAAAGGTCACACAGGTCCCACGTAATAACCAGATGTCTGTGACCATTCGATAGATTGGAAAAACAAACACCACCAACTCCCAGAGCCAGATTTTTTAGCTTCTTACTCATAAAGAAAATGTTATGGCACTGACCCCGGGTTCAGCCAAAGACCACGTTTCAATCTTTTATGAGAGCATTGCTCAACCTTTCAGAGACTAAACTATCACACCAGGGCCAACCTCCAGGCCCCTCAGCAGACTGGAACATGGTGTGTACTCTCAGAGACCTTTGGCTCCATCCCATCCAGGGGGGATCTGGACTGATGGAGCCCCAAGACTGAATTGAGGATAAAAACCAGCCTGTACAGTTCACTACCTCCTACATCCTGAACGTGTCACTTCCCAAAAGCCAACTTCAGTGATGAAGTCATGTTATATAGAAGTCATAGTAAATTATATCAAAGCTGACCTTGTATTACAAACCAGCTGAGCTGACCCTGGTCTTGGCAGGCCTCCCCTGCAGACCACATGGAACTACTGACATGCCGGACTCACCACTTTGAAGTCCTCGGCGCTGCACTCCATGCCACGGTAGTAGCAGGAAAGCAGCATGTCCTTGATGTCGTGTCCCGTTCGGTCGTAGAATTCACGCATGTTGAAGGGGCGGGGCTTATAGTTGTCAAAGTCAGCCCTCTCCTTCAGGATCTGCAGGACATTTTCCTCCACCAGGTGTGGGTCCCGGATCTCATACCTGGACAAGAAGGGTCTGAGGTTACTTCATGTGGACATGAGGCAGAACATTCATAAATACAAAATCACAGAAACTTTACATCTTTTACAACTTCTCTTCCTGTGGGAGTCACAAGAAAAAATCTCACCTCAGAACAATCACTCAGATATGAACAGCAGATAATACAGCAGGCGTGAGAAAATGAAATTAACTTTCACAGATCTCAACAGTCTATTTTATTTAAGCATAATCGTCTTCAAATACAAAACGTTAAGCTACCCAGGAAACAGCAAAAAACTGATTTGATGTCAAGGAATTCCCATAGACAGCAGAGGAAGACACTACCTCAGCTGTACCTCAGCTCCATTTTAAAATGTGCATTTAAAGAGTCTGGCAGGCAGACAGGCAGTTTTGGCTGGACAATGGGGATTAGCATGTAAAAAATTAATAAGAGGAGCAGCAAAAAGAGCATATTCACCCTCTGATTGAACCAAAGATACATATGTACATGCCACACATCATGTAAATCAACCTGCCAAATAATTAGGATTAATTTGCTGCTAGGATTGTAGCAGCAAAGCGTTTCCACATGGGTTCAAAATGCTGTACTGAAGGCTGAGGATCCTGAGCACTCACTGTGGACACAGTTTAAATCACACCTCACCTGGCATCTGTGGCATCTTTTTTCAAGTATAAAACATCGTCAGGTACATCATGGAGGGGCAAACTGACTGAAACTCAAGTACAGTGGCCACACTGACAGAGAGGAAACACTGGGGAAGTCATTTATGACACGCCTCTGCTCGACAACCACCATCAACCTCCTGCACCTGCTCACAGTCATTCACAGACACAAATTAACCTCAATTAACGAGTGTGGCCCTGCTCCGAGAATGAACGGCCCAGTGTTGACCCCTGCTGAGAGATGGGCCATCAGTGGAACAAGCATTCAAATTATGGAGTGCTAAGATTTAACTGCACTGACAGACACTTATGAGAATAATTTGTTAGGACACACAGAGTCTATCAGAGCCAACAGTCAGTCAGAGAATGCATACTGGTTTCTGAATTAAGAAAAAAGGCTGTTTTTGATATGAAGTCCTGGATTTGTGTGTAATGTGAGAGAGCAGCAGCCATCTTATAATAGGGTTCACACATTGTGTTGTTGTAATAATTCTGGACAGCTCAATTTACATTTGCAAACATGAATAAGTCTGTCCCGAGCTGGAGAAAGCAGAATTAGAGCGAGAGAGACAAAGGCAGGCACTTCTCCTTTGACAATAAATCTGTGAATGACTTTGTGGATGCTGACAGCAGTTATTTCTCATGGATATGGGCACTATTTCAAACGATAATTGGTGGTAAATCTTAATGGATTTTTTAAAATTCCACAAGGTCAAGCTTTGTCAGTGTTCATGAACAAGATCTTGTCCCTTGATGATGAAGGCTAATATAAGCTGATCCATGAATAAAAAATGAAATATTACATTATTTCCTTTTGTGAGCGCTGCCTTAATATTCAACTGGTGTTGAGTTTTTTACTCATGTTCCAACCAAATTACAAGAAATGTAATATGTTGCACTGCAGCTGCAGTGTTGTTTACCTGCTCCAAACAGAATGAAATAAAATATTCACCATGTGAGACAGCATGAGCTGTAATCTGAAATGAAGACTGTCTGTCTCTGCTGCCCTCACAGAGCTGAAGAGATGAGAATCTGTCATGCTGCGTGTTGAACAGTTAACAGTGCTGTGATGGAGAAAACTGGGACTATTGTTCCCACCAGGAGCTGAACTGAACGCTATACAACATGACCGTCAGGTGTAAGACGGCACCTCGGACTCAGAGCTGGTAGAAGATGATAGCGGCTTCAATTACAATTTATCTAATAACAACAGTCACTATCATACCTACTGAACAGTACTTTGAGTGGGTTAAACATCAGTGCTGCTGTGCAGTGTTAAACTGCTTCTCCACTGAAGGTAAACTCTCTAAATCAACCCTGGCTTCCACTGTTTTTCTGAGTGTTGTAGTTTACATGCTCATTAGGAGTAACAGCTGTCGTCTTCGTATTTATCTTCTTAATAAAAAGAATGTAAGAAGATTGAAAATTAGCTCAGTAGTAGAAACTAATCGACTACAGAGAAGGCAGCGCAGACGACCACTTTGTTCACGGATTAAACACATGATGAACTCAGGAAAGGTTACTCATTAGCTGCTGCGCTCTCCTTAATACATCTGGCTGCTGAAACTATATCGAAGCCAGTTAAGGTTATGTGGGGTTAATGAATAACTCACTGCGTGGATGTGTGAACAGATCATGTGTGATCAGACTGGCTTTACTGTATTAATTACATTATAAAGAAAAACATTACCGGGAGAGATGTTTGTGCTTCAGTGATAGCAGCTCTGAACAGAGCTGATCCTCCATAAACAATGAAAAACAGATCAACCTTTATCAAAAAAAGGTACTATACATCCTTTATTAATTACATTTTCAAGTCCTTGACTGGGTTTCTAGCTCACAGTATCACTTCAGTGGAAAGTATAAATCAGTCACAGAGTTTGAACCTGGTCAGGAAAGAAAGCACCCTGTATGTCAGAGAGAAACTGGACTGGACTAGATCTAGCTTTTCCTGTTAATCATGGTTTTTATTTGACTGATCAATTATTGATTGTTAAAATTCCAAGATCAATCATTGTGTCTTTTCTCAGCAAACACACTACACTGAATGTCCTGTGTGTGTGTTGTGGTGACTTGTTGTTAGTGGTTCACTGCATGATGCTGCATGATGTGTAAAATGTTTACTTCAAGGAAACAGAGTTGTTCTAATATATGCACAAAGTTCTTTTAGGTTACAGAGTAACGGAGATGATGGCTGATATCAGCTGATATCAGATATCAGTCCTATAAACTGTGACGTGAATAATCAGTCAGTGTGGGACTGTTGATCACAACAAGAGAGACAGACTCCGAGCTCTTGGTTGGTGTTTGTAGATGTTACCATGGAGGTCGAGTGAACTGTGTGTGGATTCTACTTTACTCAGTCTGTCTGTGCCATGTAACTAATGCTAGCTAACAACTGTGCGCAGACATCAAGGTGATGTCCTGTCAACACAAACAGTGCAGCTGAATTAGACTCTCAGGTTCTGTCCTGTCTCTGCACAAAGTGATCATTAAAAGTGGATGTCTGTGCTAAGCTGAAACATCTGCTACTGTCAATCCATGCACAGCTGTAAGGTACCGTCTGATAAAACTAAATGGAATAGGATCAAAATGAATCGATTCTGGGCTCATGAATCGAAATCGAACTGAAGATCAGTAGTGATGTCTCTGTAGCAGCAACACGACAACAAAAAGCTGAACATTGTTGTCATTCACAGTTAGAGTCACTTTTTTGTGATTTATTATGCTTCCACTTTCTATGATGTTATCACTGTTTCCATGTTGTTAATCAATGTTTTATTCAAGGCACTTAAGTTTCATCAACTTCAATTTAAATCACTGAGATACATGAAAAGATGCAGCTTTAACCACAGAGTGAGACTCAGACATGAACATATCTTAACACAGAGAGGTACAGTCAAAGACTTGTGTGACTAAGACTCACTGAACAGCCCGGCCACATAGATATATTCTCCTGTAAAGTTTCTGAGCGAGCCTCGCCCTCCTAACCCATCAGAGAAGGCCAAAGTCAGGAGAGGGAGCTCCCGGCTGTCAGTCAATACAAGAACTCACTGCTCGTCTACGACCCCTCTCACATCGAGACTTTGAGCTAGCATTAGCTGCTGGAAGATGTCACTATGGCTGACTCACAGCCTCCTGACTCCTGCATCAGCTGAGGCAAGGAACACAACGAGGACGTAGGTGAAGGGCTGGAGGGGGAGTAACAGAGGGGGGTGGGGGGCAGCTGAGTGGTTTGCTTTCAAGTGTCAGGCTAGCTTGATTTCCAGGACTTGCTCTTGTAGAACTTGTGGCTTTAAGCACAACTGATCTACCAGTTACAGAGATTGGGAAAGTTAGTCTGAAGTGCTGAGAATGACAGAGGCCAGTTAGGGACTAAAGGAGGTTCAGTGCTCTCTCCCACACGGGGACTACATCACTATACTGTCATGCCTTAATAAGAAGATACAGCCTGTTGTGCTATATTCTGAACTTAATTGAATTGTATCCAGAGCCTGTGTCTTATAAGCAACACAAAGCTGCCAGGAGAGCACTTAAGACGCCATGCTCAGATCCCCGAGTCAGGAGGCTTTAGTTGAAGCGCATACAATCACAATAATATGGGTAGATTTTTAATATTGCCCTGCCACTGCTCCCTAAAGCAATCACAGCAAACTCACTACGTAGGGGCGGGGGAGACTAAATTGGATTATGGGCCACAAGCACTTTAATTTTCTTGCGAGGACTAAAACGAATGAAGGAGCATCTGCATCACTTCTCCACCTCATGAGAGGAGCGAGTGAACACGAGCAGCCGCCGATTCTGACAGTGAACTCTGACAGAGACACAGTGGTCACTAAAACTACATTTCTCTGGACTGCACACTCTCAGTTCTAAAAAATTGAATAAAAATGTTCCTGGATAGCAGTTCATACTCCCACTGTGTTAAGATGGTGTTACTACCTCAGGCTGCGTGACACAACAATGAACACATCTTGATATAATATCAGGTAATTATCCAATTAGAGCTAATTGAGCTGGTACACTAACGAGGACTGGATTGTTTGTGCGGTGTCCTTGAAAATGAAGTGGAATGGTTCCACAGTATCACGTCTTAATGAAGGTGCACAA
This sequence comes from Lates calcarifer, assembly GCF_001640805.2. NCBI lineage: Eukaryota > Metazoa > Chordata > Actinopteri > Centropomidae > Lates > Lates calcarifer. The sequence goes on along the minus strand of NC_066844.1, from coordinate 27,628,168 downwards.
TGGCAGCACTTAATCTGCCATTTTAGTCACGATCATAGAATTGCAAACAAAGGTCATGGACAGGAGAAGCCAGCCCACAATCATCTTTATTATACTGATGAAGAAGCAAAATCACATCTGATCTGTTAAACACCTTAACCTTTACTAAGACTAAATCACCTACTTATATCTCTAATGCTAATCTTTACTCTGGTAACAGTTGCTATATAAACAATATAAATGCAAATGAAGCCATGTTTGAAGAATCAGCTTTAGAAGCAACTCTTTGATTTCATGTTTTCTGTATAATGATCAGACCTCCCTCTGTCCTTTGTTTTACCTGTGATCCTGCTGAGACAGATAAGTCAGAGTTATGGAGCATAACTCTTCACATGCAGCTCCTGTGACTTCACAGCCATGTTTGCAAGCTCAGGACACATGTTGAAGCTGCAGAACTGTGTAAGCAGAAGACTCGCTTCTCTGCCTCGCATGAGCTGATTCAACACTTTCTGGCAGCACACACTTTTACCACCAACACCTACCTACCAACAAAATGACCTTTCTTCTCTTAATTATCATATAATTGCCTTTGCAACGTAATAAAAATAAAATTGAGCAATTTACCGGTGATGTTCTGCACTGCCAAGTGTGACTTCAACCTGTGGAATCACAATGAGAAAGTGATTGTTTTTTTCTGTGTTTGTGGAGGAAGTTAAGGTGAAGCAGCAGCTCAGCGTCTAAGACAGCCTGGCATCAGGGATACCTCTGCTTCCTCCTGACACCCCCAGCAACATAACGCTTTGTTCTTCTTCTGCCATTTTCTAAAAAAAACCTACAGTATGTCACCTGATATCTTTACCAATGAAATTAATGTTTAATTTAAACAGTGTCTACAAGAAACCCCAGGGACTGTTTCTGTACCAGTTAGATTCAAGTTGTTCCTGATCCTTTTGTTTTTCCTCCACACAGTACCTTTACTACCTCTGTCACAGAGCGCTCTCCTTACAAAGCCGGCCTTGTCGTGTTGTAAGAAAACATCGTATTCTGTACCCATCTCTAAGAAAATGAGGGGACACATCCTCCGAGGCAAAACTGAGCAGAGGGGGCAGGAAACAGAGAGAGAGATGAGAGAGCGTTAATCAGCGGGACAACTCCGTAGCTTAACAAACAGCACTAATTACACAGGGATAAAGACTTGTTCATCACACAGCTTATGAGACACAAGTTAATTGCTCTGCATGTAGTTCCCTCCCCCCATCAAAAAGTCAGCTCGCTCCCAAAGTCACTCAGAGCAAGTGGCTGTGCTTTCATTTTACTGCCTCCTCTCTCTGCTCTTCAGTCGCTGCCTCTGCCCTCATGTTTTTCACATGTCACTCCTTCCAGGAAATGTGGCTGAAACTGAACTAATAAATTCAATAGGTCAGAGCCTGTGTTGATATTTTAATGTTCTGCCATTACATCTAACAGTACAAACACAGAGAAACAGACCCACATAGGAAGGAGACACACTGGTTGAAATCTAAACCATACACAGTAGCAGAAGTGCAGCCCCCAGCAGTGGAATCTGTGCTTTCCTGTAAGGTGGATGCAAATACAGAGGTCACATAGCAGCAATTTTCAGGATAAAAATGGGGAATTGAATGTCATTGTAGCATGTGGCACTCTCCAACTGTGCCTTAGGCTGCAGAGCTGTGTGGATCAATGCACTAAAATTACACTGAGTAATGTGTTCAAAACAGCATTTATATGTGTTTGCATGTAGCACATCTTTTATTTCTGTATCAGGTTTGTGAATTCTCCTGCTTTAGCTGTGAATACTGAGCAGAGGACGGTCATCTGTTTTACACCACTGAACGTGCTCAGAATACGATGGGTGGCACACAGAGGAGAGAGTGAAGAAATTTAGAGTCAAAAGTTTCGACATTGACGGTGAGCTTGTCATGACTGCTGAAAGACGAAATGATCAAAGCAGTGCACAGAGCAACAAGTGTAGAGGGAGGAGGGGACGGCAGCTGTGAATCACACACACACGTCTCTCCACACTGTGTCAGCCAGGGAGTTAAAAATCTACTCGCCTACTTATCCAATATTGAGATATTCATATCACATGAACTGTAAAATGATGAGGCGAGGAATTACACCAGCGGCGTTTCTCCTTCATCATTTTATATTAACCATTATCTGTTACCTGGGGTATTCACAGCATCTGTGATGAAATGTGTTCCTCCTCTTTCTTTATATCAGAAACTGTATCAACATGTTTGAACAGAGTGATGTTAGAGGAATGCTTCATGTTGTCGGTTAAGGTTTCATACAACAGCTTGTGTGCAGTGTGGATTTCAGCTGACATGATCTGTAATGTCACTACATTATTAAATAACCAGCTCTAATGCTGCTTTCATAAAACACCTTTCATCCATCTTCTTTTCTTCCTCAGTCACCTCAGGCTGAGGTCAGTGCACATTCACATTCACAGAGGCCTTCACTAGGTTTCACATGTGTAGTCCCTGCTGTTTGAACGTCTCCCAGCACAGACAGCTGTTAAAACACTGCTCTGTATAAAACATAAGCTTTCACCTGAGGCTTCATTTCCACAAAATCCACATTCCATACAAGTTCCAGGTTCACTGGTGCCTCATGGATTTAACCTGACAAGTTCAGAGCCAACACATCTTCCCTTCACACAATATCTACAGAGTTTCACTCTTTTTTCACTCTCTTTACTGATTTGATGACATTCAATTAATGTTAGTGGAGTAAAGACTAGTTCAGCTTCAGACAGCTGCAGCAGAATGTAGCGAAATTAAAAATGTTCTGTTTCAGCCAAGTGTTTCCACAGACATCAAATCCTGAATCTACGACTGGAAATCCCCACAGATGGATTTCCCTCAGGAAAAACCGTATGATCCCAAAGCTTTGTTTTCTTCTACCTGACAGAGGAGACTGGTTGGTACAGGTGGGGGATGAACTGACTGGCAGGAGATCAGAGCTATCTTGGCTCTGACGTCATGCATACCAACAGGTAGACCTGCTGTGCAGGTGAGATACATGGGAACCAAACACACACACCTGCCGTTGAGCAAGGCAAGGAGCTCCCCAGCGTGGTACAGGTCGTTGCGGGTCACTCGGCTGAAGCGGAACGAGTTGAGGTTGCAGAAGGTGACCGAGGGGAACACCATCATCGGAGCTGCTACCTCGTCTAGCTTGGTGACATGAGGGTACTGGAAGTAGAACTGCACCCGGTCCACGCACACCATCACCAGCACGCCCAGGGAGCCCAGGAAGAACAGGATCCACAGACTGCGCTTGATACACATCCGCTCATAAGTGAACATGTGCGAGATGCCGTGCAGCGTGGACCTGCTGGCGAAAACTTCGATAGGAGCCGGCCGCTTGTAGTCCATGTCCTCCGAGTCCGCTTTAAGATCCATGACGAAGTCCCCGGGATAAGTTCAGCTGGATGAGAGGGGGTCACACCGCCTTTAAAGATAAGAAGGTGGTGCTTTAATGTGAAGGAGGATAGTGTGTGCTCACAAGTTCACGCCCTTCTACGCATGTATGTCTCATGCAGTGTGTGAGATGTTGCGTCACTGGCACGGAGAGACTGACATTCACTGCATTTTACCCGAGATATCTTCACAACAGCCCGAGCTACCGTGACAACAGCCGGGGAGAGAGCATGTGTTGTCCTCCGCTGGCTCACAGCTCCATCACTAACAGCCCGGTGTGGAGCGCGCATGGACACATGCCAACGCTGTCCTGTGGCTCCCACGCTCTTTAACGGTAAAACAGCAGAAAACACTGAGCAGGTCTGAAGACACACAACCAGAGCAGAGGTAGGAGAAAACAGACGAATCACCGCGGTGAGGACAGAGAGTGAATCAGGGACCAGGCGGCTGGTTTTTCTCTCTCCGTGTGTGTCAGAGTAGACTGGCTACATGGCTTTACCCCCGCTCTTCATATACAATCCCAGCACGTGCATAATAACGAATCGCCACCGATTTTCTCGCCTGTTAGCGTGTGTAAAGCAGAGAACCGTCGGGATGTTCTGGCTTCCCACAGCTGCAGCAGAAGAGCTGGCTCCGTCAGATAGCGCTGCCTCGGTGCGCCTCTCCTCGCTCGCTCGCATCCATTCCTCCTCCGAGCTGCCTCCACAACAACGCAGGGATAATTACTCCGCTTTATTTGGATTCCCGCTGGTTCATCCTTCAATAAGACTGCTCTGAGGGGAGAACGAGGTTTACCTGGGTGAAAAAAAAACAGGTAATTCCTGCTCGGAATGATGAGCGTTGTGAGCTGACGGGAAGCAGCTCAGAGGCGTTCGCGGTTTGCCCGGATCAATTTAATTCCCCCCAAACAGGAGAGAGCACGGATAGGACGGCACGGGATTTACACCGGGTGACGAAGTCCAACGTCGGTGTCCCTCCAGCTGAGCCCACACTTTACAGTCACTGTACCCCCAGAGACCCAGAGGCGGGAATCTGCACTTTACGAGACCACGATAAAACATGAGTGAAAATGAGTCATTACCTGAAGCCGCCTGTTTCTCTCCGTTAGCTTCGATGATCCCACCCGGCTAACAGCAAGTTTGACCCCAGGTCAAACTTTATGTGACTCGGTGACTAAACGCCTCCTGCGAGTTAACAATGAGTTCATTCACCTGGTTTTTGAAGGTAGATTTGCTCCGGTGGGTGACAAACGTTCAGACGCCACGTTAACGTCAGGTGTGTAGCAGGTGTATGGAAGCTGTCGAGGGCAAAACTAAACAAAACCAGAAGACAAATGAAAAAAAAACAAAAACACAACAACTGTTGCTAATTTACCAAGAGAAGTGCAGTTTGTTTTGGATCATACAGCTGGTCAACGTTAATGGTTGTTAATTCAAAAACTACACAATAAATAATGATACTGCCTCAGCTTCTTCAAGACATTCAAGACATTCACACACCTGCACACACACACACACACACACACACACACACACACAATTAGTCACTAGACATTAGTACATGAGTGCACATATAGTATGCTGTGTGCAGAAACGTGCTGCGTTTGTGGGTCCAGGTGCACATTTCTTTTCCTAACACACATATGCTCATGTATGTGTATATACACACATACTGCACATATGTTGTAGATTCTCATGCACATACTGCAGTACACACATACATAAGCATCCATGTGTGTTAAGTGAAAACGTGTGTGTACACACACACACACACATACAGAAATCCCTGAATGAATCTATTTTCTCCCCTGAACATTTCTATGTAGTTGAGTGGATAAAACATCCAAATATGTCAGAGTGAGTGAATGAGCCAAACACAGGCAATACGGCAGATGTGTCGCAGGACTGCCAGTGCCAAATCTGTCATAGAAACCGTATTGCCAAGAGGCGAGGGGAGCTCACCCATGAAATTGTTCATAATGCGTCCATAATTGCCATTTGCCATAGTATTGACTGTGACAATATGGCAGTCATCTATAAAGCCTGCATCTTATATTGATCAGGCTGCTGGGAAGACGAGCCACACTCTGTTCCAGTGAGGTGAAGTGAATTCTGGGTAGACACTGTGCAGCGGTGACACATGTGGGTTTGATATTACAGCTGATATTACATTACAGAGGTGCATCCTGATAGCAGGTGCAGGACTGACTAAACCAGACTAAACCAAATTTAGCTTTTATGATGGTTGTCTGTGCCACAGTGATGCTGGAGTACGGCTCACTGAGAGGACACTTCTGTCCACTTACATCATTGGGAAGACTATGTAATGCTCCTCAGAGATACCTGTATGAATAGGCCTTTCTGACAAAGAGATTTTTCAGTGCAGCTTTGTTTGCAGTCTGCCGTTCAGCTCTGCCCAGACTCTCCTGCTGTCCAGCCCTGCTTATGAATATATTTCCATGCTCTGACACTATGAAAGTAGGTCTTCAGTTTACAAAGGACTCTGAAAGCCCAGAAGTTGAAAAGAAATGTCAAATTTATTGGCAGCACTTCTGACTGTATTATACAACAGATTATACAGAGATAGGCAGTGGAAAATGAGACCACAGCTATCTTTGTGTTTCAGTGAGAGTATCTTTACATTTTATCACAACTTTATAACATGACCAGTGTGTGAGGGACGCCCACCACTCCCCATCTGACTGCATGGTCTCTTAACACAATTATAGACTGCAACACAATCTGAGTTATTTGTGTTAAAATGATCATATCAAATGGTAGTTTAAATCAGAACTTACTGTAAAAACACAAGTAATGGAGGCCTATTTTATCTATTATTGTTGGCTGAGAAAGGCAAAATGCTCATTTTTCTCTTTAAGTCAAACACAAATATATAAATACACTTTCAAAATACAAAATACATGTGAAAAATACTGACTGGGCCTTTAAATGCAAGAGATACTTAGGAGGTAAACAGGGTGTTTTTACTGAGCAGAAAAGCACTGAGTGGCAATGGGAACAAGAGGGAACCAAATGCATTAATGACTGTCCTTTTTGTATGATTCCACACAGACATATGAATCTAAAAAGCACACACAGAAGACGTTTCCAGTCTCTGCACTCCCATAAAATCTTTTTGTTGTGGTCATTTTCTCCTCCATTTCCTCTGCTGTAAACAATGACCTCAGCAGGCTCTACTGTGATTGGTCAGTTCTTAAAAAGTGCATATACTGATGAGTGCATCACCTCTGAAAAGTACGAGAGAAAGTACTTTGACAGCTGGAGGGAAGATTTGCTTTAATGTAAATCAACTGACCGTCTCTACACTGATGATTAACCATTGACAACCACAACTATACATGTTTTCTTAACCTGTCAAAAACCCCAATATCCAAAGAAACAGTGCAGGTAATGGGTCAATCAGTGTGTGTATACATCAAAACAAGTGTTCCTTCCAAAGCCAAAGAGCATAAAATTAACTGAACACATTATTTTGTTGGATTACATTTAAAATAAATCCAGTTTAAGCCGGGAACACCCACTGTGTGGGAGCCAAGATGCCACAGTTCACAATGACTATAACAGCTCTGTTAGTTGTCACTGCCGCAAGCACATTACTGAGATATCATCACATTTCACCAAACACATCAGTTAGTCCTCATCCTCAAAGACTTCTCAGGTTTAAAATAATAATAATAAAATGTATGTGTTGCTGCTTTCTATGATATCAGTGCTAGCTGAACTAGTTAGCTAAACTAGTTAGCTAGCTACAGCTCATTTTATCCGCAATCATCAGGTAGAGATGAAAAACCTTCTCTCCTGAAGAAACCTGCTGAAATTAAAGAGCAGCTGCGTAAAAAGTGACCACATGCACTGCACTGTGAACTAGCAACTGTTATCACTGTAAATATAACACTGAGCTGGACAGGCTGAGATAGGAGTTGGTTATTGATATAAATTGTGCATGTCAGTTGCAATAATTACAGACATTACAGACAAAGACATTTTATTCCATTACTTTCCTTTTAACTGTTAAATAATGCAAACTGATTCAGTGCTGATCTGCATTCGTAAGATTATTACAGACTGTATACGTGAGTGTGATAGAACTGGCTCATGTTAAGACATGGGGAAGGCGTTTGTCTCCATAACAGTTTGTGAGGTCAAGTCTCCTTTAATTTTTCATTTGGATTACACCAGTGGTGAAAGTAAGCGCACACACATGGGGAGATTATCCAGTCCCTCCTCTGCTCTCCTTTCTCTCGAGTTCCTCTTCCTTTCAGCTCGCTCCATGCAGATTGGCTTTTTCTTTGGCCAAGGCTACATGGCATGCCAACCAACTCAGAGGGAGCTGGCAGGGAATATGAATACACTCTGGGGTCCCATTGACAAGTCTCTTTGGTTATTGTTGGGCAAGCAGGGCACAGAGGGAGCAAGAGGCTCTTGACCCTGATGATCTGAGTCCATTTCAAGCCCCCACCCAGAACCCAATTCCAAGCAACTGTTGTCTTGGTACTGGTCCAGATCATGACATCATCATCAAAGTGGTGACAGACACGGTCTTCGTAGACAGATGGTCGTTAGATCTAATAATGAGAATCTGCAGGTTCCAGCCCAGACCAATGCATACTACCCGAGTGGACAATGATCATTATCAGTCAAGGACGCCTTTATTCATAGCAGGGGAATCCATCAACGGAGAGGCTCCATACCCACAGCTTGAGCTCTTTGTGATGCAGTTCACCAAGACTCCTTCTCCCTCATCTGATGTGACACACAGGGACTGAAAAGGTAATACCTCTCCTCTTCTCTGGCTCTGTAACCTGTTATTATGCTCCTACTAGGTGTTTCAGGAGCTAATGACACCAGGCTAATGCTCAGCACAAAGTTTACAACGCTCCATGCATTTAGTTTTCATGGAGGCAATTGCCAAGTCAGTCTCATGAGGGAAATGCCTGCAGGAATAATTCACACATCAGATGTGGTGTTATCCAGGTAGAAAATAGCCGTCCTCACTTTGATCCTCAGGTTTGACATGTTTCTGTTCCAGCGACTGAGGCTGTGGTTGGAGTTTGGAGTTATTGCTAAAAGGCCTTTGCATTATATCTCCAGTCTGATATCAGTGTCTGGTTGGTGCAGATGAAAGGACGTGGTGGAATGCAATTTGTGATGAGGAGGTGGTGTCATTTCACCACTGCTATTTCTCCTCTGTTAGAGTGGTTGATTGGCTCTGAACATAGGTCATTCATCTGTGTCTCCAGCTCAATACAGCATCAGGTCTCTCCGCCACGCCAGATTGATTCTCTGCCCGTGGAAGAAAAGTTGTAGAATCATCATCCACAAACTTTGTGCGCCCACAGCCTCAGGCTCGATTCAAGATAAGTGTCATGAGATATTTGGAAAGCTGGTAATGCGAGACCTTTACACTTATTTTACACTTACTGTGTTGACATTTTAACAAATCAAGGCACCAGGCAAATCCAGTGAAATGTTTCAGTTAATGTGCTGTTGCTGAGTATTTTGGCTTGCAGGCAGATCCTCTTTCACCTCTGACGTCTGGAACAACACAGCTGCATTTACGTTTGATATTTCAGAAGGTAAAGCCAGTGATTGCACAACTTCTTTGCTTTTTATGAGCAAAAGAAGCTGCTCAGAATCGTGGCTAATTGCATATTCGGTGATGACTTGTGAGCTCATTACTGCCACACAGTTTTGAGTGATTGGCCATTGTCACACTGAGGCTCCATTAAGGGACAGCATGGGAACTCCACATCAGCCCGTCACACACCAACCTCCACTCTGCTGAGGGGTGCAGAAGAACATTTAAATTAGCCTTAAGGAGGAATTAATCCTAATGACTTCTATTCATTAACA